>NC_056729.1:1228806086-1228829258 GCF_019279795.1 Protopterus annectens | reverse complement strand
CTAGTAATGACTAGTTACATGTCTTACACGGAGCTTCCCCTTGACAACCACTACACGGAGGCCATATTGTTTTGGTCTGCAAGTCCCTCCATTGACATTCAATGTACTACATAAATCCCACAATTGTGGGCTTATAAGCTTCGGTTTTTAGTTTTAGGTAGCGCACCCGTTTGCGGGTGCGCTGCAGTTAAACCCAGAAATCCCGTGTGAAAAAAAAAAGTTATATAACTTATTTTTGCAACACTTTTCATGCCAATGGCCACATATTTGGCCATTGGCATGCTTAATTAAACATATGCACCCTTTATTTGGAGCTGACATAGCTCCGTTTTTAATTTTGCAGAAATGTACTCAGTTGTCAGCTGAGTACATTTCTGCAGCTAACACGTCCATTACACGGACTGGTTTTGGCTTTGTGGAGCGCTCAAATACCTCATTTGCATATCTTGGAGCTGCAAATGAGGTATTGAGCATTTCCACGCCCAGTCCGTGTAAGAGACGTGTTAGCTGTCTCTTACACGGATATTTGGGCTGTTCCTGAATCAGGAGGCTTACACGGAGGCTTACACTACTCTTGAACTCCGTGTAAGCCTTCCTGAATCTGGCCCAGCTTGTCAAATGGGGAAAAAAACGTGTAGAGCCGATGAAAAAAATAACAAAAATACTGCCTTTTTTGTGCTTGAGATCGCAGTACAGTAGGTATCAGGGATTTTGCCCTCTCTCCATTGTACCACAATCTTGAAATTGGTATACTTAATTAGCAGGGGTGTGGGGGTGCAAGGGGGAAAGCCCCCCCTGCAAAATCAAAGTTTTTGTTTTTTTTTATTTTTAATAGGAAGGTGTTCTTCCATCTGCGGTCAATGAGTTGCCTTTCAATGTTTCAAATTTTCAGTTTACTGACATACATCCATACATATGATTGCTATACAACCTTATAATTTATTAGTTAGCAATATAGTACAATGGGACTCAACAAAGTGATTCAAGAGGGCATTGGACAGATGGAGGTGACCAGAACAGCCTTGAGATGGGAGATACAAGGGCTAGATGCAGCCACCTGAAAGACTACATATGCATTAGTAGCTGCACATGTTCATATGTAAATCTGTTAGCTATACTTTTGCATACTTTAATTCTGAATATTTAAAATTTCCAATTTTTGATGTAAATATCCATTTTATGACATTAGAAACTTGTATCAAGTTGATTTATTTGGATGGCCTGCAATTGCCTGAATAAATATGTAACCAAATGAATGCAAGTCTCTTGAGATTATTTTGTGTGTTGACAGGGTACTGCATAACTCTTAGGAAGCTTGGGTCAAAAGCGGTTAGACATTTTTACTTTGCTGAAAGATATAATAAAATTGTGGAGCTCCCGAATGTTCCTGCCATACATATACACAAATGGTTCCACTTGAAATCATCGAAAGCGTGAAACATAGAAATTCTGATCATCGAGACCAAAATATCAAGTTTCAAACCATCGAAGATTCAAAAGGAACGTAAAAAAAAGAAAAAAAATCTCTAAAAACTATTTTATGCAGGGGCCCCCCCTGCACCCACCGTCTGGGGGGCTGTGGCCCCCACACCCCCCAAACTTTAATATACCAACTCCGAGATCGCACTACAGTGGGGTAAAGGGAAATCTCCATTTTAGTGCTATATGCAGAAGTGCTAAACGGGAGATTTCCCGTACTCTGTCTGCAGTGCCATCACAGAGATGGCACATTCACAGACACAGTGTGCAGGGCACCTTGCTGCCCTGCAGAAACACTAGCTTTTTCCCTTGTTTACTTAGCTTTTTCTTCCCCCTGACAACATTGATGTTCTAAACACTTGATGATATGATCTCTACCATATGAATTTCGATGGTTTAGAATTTCAATGTTTTCAAGTGGAACCACACAAACACACACAGATGCACACTCAAATAGTAATAGTAATAATAATAATAATAATAATAATAATAATAATAATAATATAGGTTAGCCAAGTTAGCAGTGGATTATAGAGTGGGGCATTTGTGTGTATACACAGGAAATACAGCCATACTCTGAGGGTACTGATGAACAGATGCTGCAGTAAGGGTAGGAGTATTACAAGCAATGTATCACAGGGTTCACTTCCAGGTACAGGCCAATCCCCTTTATTGCTTATATTTATAACATTGTACAGAAATTGGGAACAAAAGTTATACCAGTCTCTTTACAGGAAAATCAAGATATGTAACAAGATTAGCAATGTCTGTTTAAGCAGATAGGAAAATAAGAGCCTTACCAAGGTTAGATAAATTTTTAAATGTATGGCGACTTAACTTCAGTGCACAGGATTCCTATGTAATGCCTTATAGAAATCCATGAGTATAAAAAAATGAGTTGTAAATTTAAATAGGCAGACATCATTCTTTTTATGGAATGAAATAACTTGAGTCTATTTTCATTCTGATATTACAATGATGTCATGCATTCATAAGAAATTAATCAAGTAAAATAATGGACTACCAGGTAGGCATGGTTTTGCATAATTGGACAGTAGCGTCAAAACCAATGGATCTACAAATGTTGCTCTAAAAATACAGACTGTGGTTTCACAACTTGAATTTCTTGCATTAACAATGGTTTTGAAAACTGTCCTCTCACTTCAAAGAAAGGGGTTATGTAAAATACTGTATTAGATCATTGTAGCTTATTGTCGTTCCCTTTAGCTACTTCAAGCACACAAGAACCTAACTAAATTTGATGTTAGGAGTTCAGCAGAGTTAAAATGCTGTTTCAAATACAATATCACAAAATTAGGGTTATGCAAAATAATAAAAAAATCACTCTGTGAAATGTTTTCAGCAAAGTTTATAATGCAGTCTTATATATAGGTTTTATATACACACAGACACAGTGCTTAAGATCCGCTGTGGTGGTGCTGCGGTAGCGTTGTCGCCTCACAGTAAGACGCTGTCTGGTTCGATTCACAGCTAGAGCGTCTTCTGCGTGGAGACATGCGTGAATGGGCGTACCTTCGTTGGAGGTTGTGCATCAGGGCTGGTAACTCGGCACGTAAAAATCAACTGCCAATCATTAGTGGACCGGCATTCCGCTGTGGCGACCCCTAACCGGGAAAAGCCAAAAGACACAACAGCAACAACAGACACAGTGCTTAAGACTGATAGTGATGTGATGAATTAGTATGCCCCTCTCTCCCACAATCAGATTGCATGCACCAGTCTTATGAGAAGTGGTTACTGTTCTAAATATAGAGGAAGCTTCATTCCTACTTTGTGAGTAATACATTTTGTTTTTATTTTCTCCAACACAATCCACAGGCCCAGCAAGTAAGATCGAGTAATAGCTACTAAAATACTTCTAGAATTCAACCCTTTCCAAAAAGCCACACATGAAACCAAGTTCCTGGTGGAATGGGACTTGACCCTGCCTGGGGTACGGGAGTACAGGAAATCTAAGTCTTTTGGATTAAGCACTTGGGCTTCAGGCCAGTTGTTTTACATTAGAAAGGTTTGTGGCCTGCACTGTGGTGGCAGGACAGGTAGCTAACATCCTTCTAAGTTGGGAACTGCTGATTGAGGGCTCAGTGTCTGTTATTCTAAAAGTGTATTAGTTCTGGTTTAAGCACTTGGGCTTCAGGCCAGTTATTTTACATTAAGAAGGTTCGTGGTCTGCACTCTTGTGGGAGGAATGGGACTTGACCCTGCCTGGGGTACGGGAGTACGGGAAATCTAAATCTTTTGGATTAAGCACTTGGGCTTCAGACCAGTTGTTTTACATTAGGAAGGTTTGTGGCCTGCACTGTGGTGGCAGGACAGGTAGCTTACATCCTTCTAAGTTGGGAACTGATGATTGAGGGCTCAGTGTCTGTTATTCTAAAAGTGTATTAGTTCTGGTTTAAGCATTTGGGCTTCAGGCCAGTTATTTTACATTAAGAAGGTTCTTGGTCTGCACTCTTGTGGGAGGAGAGGCTGGACTCTGCCCTTCTGAGCTGGGAATTTCTGGTTAAAGGCTTATAGTGCCTGCATTTCGAACTGTTTCTTACTAAAATTGGTACACCTTGTTTGCTGTAGCATAGACTAGATCCAGGCCTGCTGAATCTAGCTTTGTTTGTATGCTTGTTGTTTGTTTGCTTGTTATTTCCCTGAAATGCTAATTTCACCTAAAATGTGGCTTTTCAGCGCTTCTGTGGATCCCTAGTGATATCTGCATTGCTTACTGTACTTATTTCCTTGTTTCACTTGAAAGAAAGTACCTGTAACACATTGCATTTAAGTTACCTGGTACTTTCTCACTAAGTCAGCACTAAAAAATTAAAAGCACTACACCCTCACAAACTCCCCCTGAGTACCTTGTTCCCCATTGGCCCTTTTTTCAATTATAAAGAATTCCCAATACTATTCTAGCATGTCCAAAGGTCAGTTGTCAATCTCCTCTCCGGTCCAGCTGGTGAATCTGGGAATCTTGAGGCAATGTTACAACTGCCTCATGTACACAGACAACCCTCTCCTCCTCCCAACAAATTCCAACACATGTGAGAGATGCAACCATATAGCCAAACTGGAGGCTAAGCTCTCTCAACTCAGTACTGGCGTAACCAGTCAGGAGGAGAAGGAAACCACACTCACTACAATTCCAGTCTCACATAGACCTACCACAACAGCAAACCAAACACATAAACACACAAAAACATATTCGGAGGCTCTAAATAAAAATCTGCCTAAGCAGCAGAGACCTCCAAAGCAGACACCCAAGCAACCGCTACCCCAAAACAAAACATGTGCAACACATAGCTCACAAAGCCAGTGTGCCGAACAGTCACAGCCCTTAAGGCTAAATAACACACCTGATACATTTGTAATAGGTGACTCTATCGTCAGGCACACTGACGTCCCGCTCACCAGGCTGAACAAGGAGAAGGTCACGGTGAGCTGCCTGTCGGGCGCTAGGATCTGCCACATAACACAAGCACTCAGGTCACTCCAAGGCAAGTACAAATATGACTCAGTCATTGTCCATGCTGGTGTGAATGACCTGAGATGTACCTCCCTGGACTATATGAAAAGAGACATAGAGGAGCTCTCTGAGCATGTATCCCAGGCCGGTATGACCCTGACCTTGAATAGCATCTTACCCTCACCAAGAATGATGCCACAATATGAAGACAAGATGATCAATTTCAACAATCGGCTTAAATATTGGTGTCATTCAAAGGGGATCCAATGCCTGTCAGCCTGGGATGACATGCTCGACAAGCCACGATGCTTTGCTAGGGACGGCTTGCACCTGTCACCCCTGGGCTTTCGGATATTGGCAAAGGCTCTTATTACCCCCATAGTGCCTTTTTTTGGCAAGGCTCAAAAGACAAACCCACCTCCATAGGTATCACAAGGGATAAGAAACTAAGAGTAATGCTACTCAACGTCAGAAGTCTAAACCTCAAGATGCATGCACTCGAAACTCTCCTTAGCATGGAGAACATCGATATCTGTGCAGTAACAGAAACCTGGTTCAAGGCTCCAGAGAGCACCCCAGCACTACCAGGTTATACCTCATACCATGCTTTTCGGCCCGAAAACTTGAACTGAACCACAAAAGGAGGGGGAGTATCAATATTCGTCAAAGATACCCACACCTCCAGGTTGGTGGCACAGCACAAAGCATCAGAGACTATCCATGTGCAACTAACAGTGGGTAAAACTGCCTTCCAGTTTATAGCCTGCTACAGATCACCCTCCCAAACCCAGGAACCCCACTCGGCCTTCCTGAGAACACTGGAAAATATGAAGGTCACTCCAAACACCATTATATTGGGTGACTTCAACTACCCAAACATAAACTGGGAGCATTACTCTAGCTCCAACACCCTAGCCCAAAGGTTCCTAGAATTTATAAACTCAAATGCTATGGAACAACTTGTTACCACTCCCACAAGAGGGGAAAACATACTGGACCTGATCATCACCAACATGGGGACTCTATCCTTCAGACCAGAAGTGTATCCCTCACTGGTAAGATCAGACCATAAACTAATCTCACTGGATATTCACATCCCGACCCCACCCCCTGCCCAGAAAACCACAGTGAAAAACTTCTCTAAAGCAAATTTCACACTCCTCAAAACTGAGGTGGAATCCTTCAAAGCCCCCGGGCCTGTGGAAAATAAGGCCCAGACCGCAGAAAACTTTATAAACGCATTCTATGAACACCTTCAGGAATGCATGGATCATGCAATCCCAAATAAAAGCAAGACCCAATCCTCCAAAGGCAGACATCCTGTCTGGTGGACCCCAGCCATAAACAAACTATACAACAGAAGGAGGAAGCTACTACATGATAGAGCAAAATCCCAAAAAGGGAAGGCTTCTCTGTTCAGTATTAGCAAAAAACTACGGGCACTCATAAAATCGTCTAAGGCCAGCTTCGAGAGAAAAATTGCACAGGACACTAAGGATAATCACAAGGCTTTCTTTAGTTATGTTAGGAACCTGGGTGGGAATTCCCAGATATGCTCAGAATTAGTCCAAAATGACAAAAATACACGAACCCACAGACATTGCCAACATCCTAGCTGACAGGTTCAGCAAACACTCCCCACCAAAAGGGCAAATATCTATCCCAGCAGAGTGCTGCCCCCCTGACATCTCAGATGCTTAGGTAATAGCCACCCTCTCTAAAGCAAAACAACACAGCAACAATGGGAACAGATGGTGTCCCGGGCTGCGTCCTACATGAACTCCAAGAAGAGCTAAACCCAAACATAAAACTACTGTTCAATCTCAGCCTTACTACAGGATATGTACCCAAAGAGTGGCGTACAGCAACAGTGGTCCCTCTCTACAAAGGTGGTGCCTCAACAGATCCTGAAAACTATTGCCCCATAAGCCTGACTAGCTTGGTCTGCAAAGCTATGGAAAGGATCATCATGGACCTCATAAATAAAGATATTGGGGACCTACAGACACTGGATCCTACCCAGTTCGGCTTTGCTAAGGGCAGATCCTGCCTCTTAAACCTGGTCGATTTCTTTGAAACAGTCACCAAGGCCATTGACAAGGGGAAGGTGGTCCACACAGCCTACCTGGACTTCGCAAAAGCCTTCGATACAATACCTCACTTGGGCATTATAGATACGCTCACCAGCTTAAATATAAACCCCTATGTCACTAGATGTGTTGCAAACTGGCTCAAGGACAGAACCCACATGGTTAGAATTGCTGGAGCCATGTCAGACTCCAAACAAGTTACAAGTGGAGTCCCACAAGGCTCAGTCCTGGGACCTCTCTTGTTCGGTATATATTTCTTGAAGGTACAGGCCAACACGGAAGGACTGTGGCTGACCAAGTTTGTAGATGACTGCAAACTGGGCACCATAATCGACTCTACAGCCGACACAAGCATCCTCCAAAAGGGCCTCATAGAAACAGACAACTGGTGCCAGAGCCTTGGCCTCAAGCTAAACGCCAAAAAGTGTATAGTCATCCCCTTTGGCAAAAACAACGTGCCCACAAATTACCACATAGGTGGTAATCCATTAAGTACAGAAGAAGTAATTAGGGACCTGGGGACCCAAGTTGATAGCAATCTCTCATTTGACAACCACGTGGCCAAAGTGGTTAGAAGAACATTTTATATAGCCCACCTAATCATGAAGGGATTCACATCTAGATCAGGGGAGATCATCATGCTTCTTTACTCATCCCTCATCAGGCCCATAATTGAGTACAATGCCCCTTTTGGGATGTACCTTACCAGACACCTGCAGCAACTGGAAAGACCCCAAAAGTACCTCACCAAGAGGATCAAAGGGCTCAAACAGATGCCATATGCTGCCCAGTTAAAGAAACTCCAGCTCTACTAAGTGGCATACCGCCTGCTCAGAGGCGATCTGTGCCTGATGTATAAAGTCATACCCAACCCGGAATTAATGGACATGCTGCACCTCAGAAAATCCAAATCCCATCGAGCTACGTGCTCGAGAGACTTGAACCTCAGCACTGAAATAAATAGGACATGCTGGAGGGACAGATTCATAACCCAGAGGCTCCCTTCACTCTGGAATAAAATCCCAGTCCAGGTTAGGCAGAGTCCCTCATTGACTCTCTTCAAGAGGAATCTTGATGAGTGGATGGGAGATCATAGGTTTACCCCGGGTATCACTTCTGTGTCACTGTTAGACAGAGGCACAGTATACTAACCTCGAAAAAGGGCATAGCAAAATTAATTTAAAATGGGTGGCGAAAGCCAAACACACTCTGGCTAGGCTTATAAATGCCCTAGGGCAGATAGCCTAGTATGAACCTATGAACCTATGAACCTATGGAATCGTTTTGATATGGTGAGTATAACAAAAGGTAATATAGCCTTAGACAACCATTTGGAGATAATCTGTTTTGACAAAGGCTGACTCTTCTTTTTACCAACAAATGAACGATTGATCTGAAGAGTTGAAAGATTTAGTTCTGTCAAGATAGTACCTGAGTTTTCTGTGTGCATCCAAGGTATGGAATATCCTTTCTCCCTCAATTTAGGTTAAGGAAAGAAAATGAGAAGGTGGATAGTTTGGCATAAATAAATTTGGATACCACTTTAGACATAAAAGAAGAATTAGTTCTCAAAGAAACCCTGTGCCTATGGAAAATAAGGTAGGATTGACTTACTATAAGAGCTCAGATACCCTTCTTGCAGAGGTCAGAGCAATCAGTAAAACTGTTTTTCGTGTTAATAGCAAGTCAGACAGATTAGCTGATTCAAATGGAGCAAATGTCAGCTTCTCTAACACAAAATTAAGATCCCATGGACAGGCCACCAGTTTTCTTGGAGGCCTCTTATGCAAAACCCTTTTCAAGAACATTTTGACATGAGACTGCCTTGAAAGAGGAGGATCCACAGGCAGTCATGCTGAAATGGCTAATAAATGAACTTGGATAGATGAATAAGAAAGGTCATAGGATAGTACATCACACAAATATTGTAGAACCTGAGAACAACTAGCCCTGAATGGGTGCTGATTATGTTGTTGGCACCAACTAGAAAACTTTTTCCATGTGTCAATATATGATTTCCTAATATCAGGCTTTCTTGCCTCCATTATTACCTGCTGCACGTCCTTAATAAACAGGTGCCTAAAAGGAATTAAGAGCCTATCATCCAGGTAGTCAATTGAACTTGATTGATTTTGGGGTGTATGAAACACCTCTATTCTTGCATGAGTCGATCTAGTCTGTGAGGAAGCTTGTGGTAATTGCCTCTGACCATTTCCAAAAGAAAGTAGAACCACAATTGCCTGGACCAGAAAAGAGTTACCACAATGATCTTGAGGGATTCCTTCTGCATCTTCAGAATTACCCTAGATATTAGTGGAAGAAATAGTGGAAAGGAATATGGAAACATTTCTGTCCAAGGAAAAGAAAATCCATCTGTCTTCCAGGCCTTTTTGCATGAAGTCCTGGAACATAATCTTGCCATTTTATTGTTCATAAAGGATGCAAAATGGTCTACTTGAGGAAACACACAACGATGGAACAAATCATGGAAGAATCCCCCAATCTAGTTTCCATTCATAAGGGTCTACCCTGGTCCTGCTCAGCTTGTCTTCAACACAGTTTTGCTCTAATAAAATGTAGGATGCCTGCAGAGTGAGATTGTGCTGTGAAGCTACATCCCAAGCTAACATTGATAGTCTGTAAATGAGGTACAACCTGTTTCCCCTTTGATTGCTGATGTACCTCATGACCATGGTATTGTCTGTAACCACTGGAAGAGGTCCTGGGAATCAAAGATGGTTCAGAGAGTTGAGTGCCTTGATTAGGACAAGCATCTTCTTGATATTTATGTACTTTCATCTGCCCTTGGTGTCCCACACCCCCTGCACTTTTATCCCTCCTGGAACTGCTATGCATGCAAAGTCCAAAGTGTCTGTGGTGATTGCCTCTTTTGGAGCAGGGAAGAAGAAGGGCAGACCTGAATTAATGGATATCTATTGTCTCCACCAAAAGATGTATCATCTGACAAACCCTAGCACTGAGAGTTGAAAAGTTAAAGGGTGTTGATGCTGGGACCAAATAGATTTCTTATACCACTATATCTTTCTCATGTGGAGTCTTGTCAAGGGTATCATGAGAATCATAGATGCTATGAGACTGAAAATTCTGAGGTATTTCCTCTCAGTGACCGAAGTCTGAGTGCAAGACCTTAGAAATAGCTTTAGATAAAGATCTAATATTTCCCAAGGAAGAAAAGCAGTTTGAACTGAGGTGTCTAGTTTATACCCCAGGAACACAATCCTGTGTGAAGGCGTCAAGAAAGAATTTTGAATGTTCTCTTCAAATCCCAGCTTGTGTAAGATATCTCTCGCCCAAGAGAGAGAGAGAGATTTCTGACACTTTGAAAAAAAATTCTGCAAAGATAAACAAGTTGCCTAAATATGGAAAAATGTGGAAACCCTGTAGCCTGCAATGAGCTAACCATGTAGTCTGCAATGAGCTAACCCTGTAGCCTGCAATGAGCTACAACTGAAGCTATACACTTTGTGAATACTCTTGGTGCAGTGGATAGTCCAAAGGGTAATGCAGAGAACTGATAATGTGATCCAGACACACAAAAATCTTAACAAACATCTGAAGTCTTGATGAATATGAAGATAAGCATCTTTTAAGTCTACTGTTGCCAGGAAACTTGAAAGAAGAAGATGAAGAAGAGGTAACAGGATGTGAAGATACATCATTTTGAATTTGGGCACTATCACAAACAGGTTTAGTAAAGAAAAATCCAGAAATGGTCTCCAAGCATTTTATTTCTTTGGCACTAGGAACATCATTGAATAAAAACCCTTTCCCACCTGGGAAGGAGGAACTGGTTCTTTCAATCTTTGGGACAGCATGTGATGAAGAACAGGTGGAAACAAAACGGTCTGATCGGGAGGATGAGGAATGACCCCCATGGAAAGGAGGAATTTCCTCCTACTGCCATCTGTAACCTTGAATGATTTTCAAAACCGATTTGTCTGAAACAATCTTTTGCCAAAGAGAAAAATGGAGATTCAGACTTCCTGGAAGGAAAAAATGGTCCAGGGTGGGAGGGGTGGGGTGGGGTCACAAGGTATTTTTGAATAGTCATTCAGACTTGCTGGATTGTCCTTTTTTTGGGATGTTCTAAACTTTTTTGGAACCCCTTGTCATTTCTTCTTAAACATCTGTTTACCTGTATTTTGTTGAGACTGTTTATTGGAAAATTTGGAAAAGGAGGGCTGAAATATCATAGAGATTCCCTGTATCAGCTTACCCCTTTCATCACACTGTTTGATCACCTCCACAGCAGACGGGCCAAACACCAGATCTCTCTTCAAGAGAGAATTCAAAATTTCATTTAACATCAACTAGGAGATTAACTAAAACAAAGAGTGAGAAGGTCACACAGAAAATCCAATCAGTAAAAACTAAATGAAAACAACCTAGAACTTCCACTGAGTGACCTCTCAATCCTCTTGTATCAGAAGCACATGGGATATATGCAAATGACCCTTGTGAACATAGGTTCATAGGTTCATAGGTTGATACTAGGCTATCGGCCCTAGGGCCTATACAAGCCTAGCCATAACAATTCCCTGGCTATTGCTTCCCACAATATTTACCTCCCTGGACCCCTGTTTAGCAGGGCGACTGACATGATCCCCGGGGTGAATTTCCTATCTCCCATCCAATCATTACGATTCCTTTTGAATAGGGCCAAAGAGGCGCTCTGCTTGACATATATGGGCAGTCTATTCCAGAGTCTGGGGAGTCTCTCGGTCAGGAACCTATCCCTCCAGTATGTTTTGTTCATTGTGATGACAAGGTTTAGATCCCTGGAGCGTGTGTCTCTGAGGGATTGGGATTTCTTTAAGTGTAGCATGTCCAACAGCTCTGGGTTTGACATGTCCTTGTATGTCAAGCAGAGATCGCCTCTGAGTAGATGATATGCGACAAAGTATAGGTGGAGTTTCTTTAGACAGTCAGCAGAGGGAATCTGCTTTAGGCCTGTGATTCTTTTAGTGAGGTATTTCTGCGGCCTTTCCAGTTGTTGCAGATGTCTTGAGAGGTACATACCAAACGGGGCATTGTATTCTATAATAGGTCTACTGAGGGATGAGTACAGTGGGACAATGACTTCCTTTTTTCTGGATGAAAAGACCTTAGTGATGAGGTGTGCCTCATAGAAGGATTTCCTGACTGTTGTGGCGATGTGGTTATCGAAGGTGAGACCACTGTCCACCTGTGTCCCTAAGTCTCTTATCACACTTTCGGTGTTTAGTGTACTGCCACTTATGTGGTAATTCACCAGTTACATGTTTTTTCCTAAAGGGGATAACTATATATTTCTTGGCATTGAGCTTGAGCCCATGGCTCTGGTACCAAGCATCTGTTTCTGTAAGGCCCTTTTGTAGAATATCCACATCATTTGGGGATTCAATAATGGCTCCCAGTTTGCAGTCATCTGCGAACTTTGTTAGCCAGAGTCCCTTAGTGTTGGCCTGTACTTCAGAGAAGTAGATGCCAAACAAGAGTGGTTCCAGGACTGACCCTGAGGTACTTCACTTGTCACTTGTCTGGAGCTGGATTTGGAGTTGGCTATTTTTACAGTGTGGGAGCTGTCAGTAAGCCAGTTGGCAACCCATCGAGTGATGTAGGGATTATTGCCCAGCTTAGTAGGTTTATCTATGATTCTAGAGTGGGGGGGATGGTGTCAAAGGCCTTGGTGAGGTCCAGATAGGCTGTGTGGACCACCTTACCCTTGTCCATGGCTCTGGAGACTGAATTGAAGACGTCAATCAGGTTTAGGAGACAAGATCGGCCCTTCATGAACTGAAACTGCGTGGGGTCCAGTGTTTGAATGTTACCAATGTCTTTATTTATAAGTTCCATGATAATACATTCCATGGCCTTGCAGATCAGGCTCATTAGACTGATGGGGCGGTAGTTCCTGGGATCCAAGGTGGATCCCCCCTTGTGGAGTGGGATAACTATAGCTGTGCACCACTCAGTGGGCATGAAGCCTGAGGTGAGGCTATGATTAAAAATGACACTTAGGTGAGGTGCCAGTTAATTTTGTAGTTCATGTAGCACACAGCCTGGGATGTCGTCTGGTCCCATGGATGCTGTATTCTTAGCTTTGGAGAGTGTGTTTTTTACCTGTGTGGCTGTTATTACCAGAATTTGGCAATCATTCGGTATTGAGATGGGCCTTTACGGGGTGAGAGGGGGGTGAAGTTTGCACTGTATCAGTCTGCCAGGATATTGGCAATATCACTGGGATCAGTATATTCAATGCCATTCTGTTGTAGCTCAGAGCAGATCTGAGCATTGCCATTTAGATTCTTGACATAGCTATAGAATACCTTGCTGTTGTCTTTGGAATCTTTGGCAATTTTATTTTCGTAACTAGTTTTGGAGGATTGTATGAGGGATCTCAGCTTCTTACTGAAGCTGGTAAGGGAGTTTTTTGCATCCTGGGAATTTCCTCTTTTCTGCAACAGTTTCTTCCTTATGTTGTAAAGTTTGTTTATGCCAAGGGACCACCAGATTGTCTTCCTTTTTTTGGAGCAAAGCAGGTTGGTTCTATTGGGGATGGCATGATTCATGCACAAGTGGATGTGCTTGTACAGGGCCTTAGTGTAGGATTCAGCATTCAAACTTTCAGTTCCTGTCTGCATGGGTGTCATGAAGTTTGTCACTTCTGACTTGAATGAAGTTGGCTTTGGAGAAGTTTTTTATGGAGGTTTCCTTACTGGGGAGTGGGATGTGCATGTCAAGGGTGATTAGCTTATGGTCAGACCTGACCAACGAGGGGGTGACCATAGGTGTGGAGCATTGATTTCCCATGTTGGTAATGACCAGGTCTAGGATATTGGAGCCCCTGGTGGGACTAAGGATTAGTTGATCCAGGGCATTGGAATTTATGAATTCCAAGAACCATTGGGCAAAGGTGTTGGTACACGATTAGTTTTCCTAGTTAATGGCAAGGTAGTAGAAATCACCCAGTAGTAGGGTGTTTGGTTGTATCTTAATATTTTCCAGTATGTTTAGAAAGGTGTAGTGAGAATCTTGGGGCATGGTGGGGGATCTGTAGCAAGCTACAATTTAGAGTGCAGTCTTACCTAGTGTTAGTTGTACCTGGAGAATTTCAGATGCATTGTGTTGGCCAACTAGCCTGGTGTTGTGAAAATCCTTGGTGAATATGGACACTCCTCCTCCTTTAGTGTTTCAGCTATATGGCAATTCTGAATGCCCATGACTTATTTCTTTTTAAGTTGTTTCAATGGACAATTTCAGGCCAATAAAGACAAACCCCACTAGCTGTGGATATGCATATTTTGGCCTTGTTATGACCTCATCAGCACAGCACAAGCAGAGTGTTTAAGAGAGAATGGTACTATATTCCATTGTCAAGCAAAAAATGGTGCCTCTTTCCTGTGGAAGACAAGCAGCAATTGCCAGTAAACACTACCAGTCCAGAAAAGTTACTTTTTGGACAAAAAAATACTATGCCAGCCCCACAAAACTGAAATAAACAAATTAACACAATTTCTTCACAAAACAAATGTTTTCAGTTACTTTACACCAATTTTAAACTGACAGAAAAACAAGCAGTCCATTTAAAAGAACATTACTGTCTCGAGACAGTCCATTAAAACACAGCACTCCTAGCTTTAAAATAATGTTCCTGAAGAGAAAAGTAATAAAACATCAACAAAATTAAGAAAATGGAAGTTTATTTTCCTTCCCCAAAAAGTACTTATCTGCACAACTAAGAAAAGCACAAACCAGCGTTGACCCCCAAAAGCCTCAGAAGAGCATATACTCCTCAGTGGCAGTAAAACCCTGAAGGGCTTCACACCTAACCTTGTCTTTTAGTCAGCTCAACTCAAGATGCCTGACACTTTGAGCATGTGTAGGCTTCTCTAAAGATGAGACCACCAAATCCTCACATCAGGATTGGGTAACTTGGCATAAGGTACTCATCCTCATGCTCCTCTGCCCAGCTCTTCCAGCACCAAAGCTGGTAATCAAAGTCATCTAGGTCATAGGATTACCCAAGGTTTTATCCTCCTATGCCTCAGACGTGGGACCACAAGAATTAATTTTGTTTTATGTGTGCAGCAGTCAGTACCACAAACACAATCGTATCCCTGTCTGAAAAGCTGCTGACGATGTCATGATGATAACTAACTACACTTTAAGTGTTTTAACTTGGAGAAAGAAAAGGAAGCTTCTGTAGCAATAACATAAAACTTTTCAAAGGTCTTATTAATTGTGCTTCACACTTCCTTGTATTCAGTTCTGGCATTTTAAAAAGGGTGTTGAGCATTTGCCTAAATTTGACTAATGACAATATCTAACACAAGTAGTAATTTCACTTTTACAAGGGGATGCCTCAAGTATCATTAGACAAAATTTGATACTAATGAAGTGCTCTCAGGTTCTCCTAGAACAGCATCAATAATGCAAGATACAACAAACTCAGAATATTGTGTGACTGGATGGTAAGTGTCTTGCATCTGTTTGCTCTGAATCATTACTCTTAAGAGCTCTGTTGAACTTTCCAATGAAATCTGATTGCTTTGAGTATTTTCAAAGCATGTTATTAACATGTCTATTAAAAGTCGAATAACAAATTAACATTTCAACATTTTGATCGGATATTGACTTTTATTCAAAAGTCATCAAAATTAATTTTTACTATTAACTATTAAATCAACTACAATAAGTAAATGAAACTTAACCATGACTAAACTAATCTATTTTACACAAATACAGAAGGTGTGTGATTTCTTTCTGGTACGATTCTAAGGTCTTACTATAAATGAAGTACGTATAATACTATATCATACTATAAAAGAATGTAAATTATATCAATAACATATATAATGTCATAAAGTGATTTTATTACATTTTTCTAGTAATAACTGTAGTTTGAACCAAAATGTACAATTCAAAGGTATGTGAAATTTTATCTATTAATATTCTATTAATCTTTACAGAGACCATAAAAGGGCAATCTTAACATTTTTAAACATAGATCATCTTCAACCTGTTCTTATTTTTTCATGTAATACCCTCTTTGTTAAATTTCCTTATCTTTGCCTACAGGTTTCTGTATAATGACAATTCCTGTGCACATGTGGGTCAGGTAGTCTGTGTGTTACAATGAGTAAGCCACTGTGAATTCTTTGAATGTATCCATTATTTTTTTCTTTCAGTTTTGAAGCCCTTGAACTGTTGAGGCCTCATTAGTGCATCTGTAGGGTAGTGTTGTTTACCTTTATACATTTGGCTGTGTGTCAGGGTGGCACAGTGATACAGTGGATAGCAATGCTGTCTCACAGCAAGAGATTCCCGTTTGATTCTCGGCTGGAGTAGCCTTCTGTGTGGAGTCTGCATGTCATCCCTGTGTTTGCACAGGTTTCCTCCGGGTGCTCTGGTTAACTCCTACATTCAAAAGACATGCAGTAGGTGGGTTGGACACTCAAAATTGGCCATAGGTATGAGTATGTGGTGTGGAAGAACTACTGCAGCAGGGCTAGCCATCCGGCAGTATAAACCTTGGCTCAATTAGATGATTGCCACTGTTGAAGTGATACCCTGTCCCCTTGTGCAAAAATGGGAAAAAGGAGTTGTGGGTGGATAGATAATTGCATTCATATCTGGATGAGCTGCTTGTTTTGAAGGTTGCATCTTGCAAGTTGGCATAGATTATCTTAAGATACAGACACATAGCACAGTGCTCTAAAGTCATGTTTAACATCCACATTTAGGCGCTGTTTTAATCCATGTCTTGGCAATGGTTTAGTTTATGACACTTTGGCAAAATGCACTGCACACATTGTCATGTACCATGTCTGTACACAATTTCACTACTGGTAATCATTTTTTTTTGTGTGTGTGTCTTGTGTTGTGTTCAGCTCCTTCAGGTTGTCATGTGAATACATTTGACTCTAGGTATTACTGTGTGCATATTTCACAATGCAGTATTCATTGGAAATGCAGTTGGACTACTAGTTGAAATCATACAACTCTTATTTGTTTTGCTTTCCTTGAGTTCACTTTCTTTGTTTATGTGTTACTAAGTATAACATGGCTATTACCTCAGAATTAAACTTTTTTATTTACTCAAGGCACATTTTCAATAAGTGAAACTATTCAGGTCTTAGAATAATTTTTAATACTAGAGTGGCTTCTATATCTAGAGAATTGACAGGTCTGTTTACAGTAGAAAGGTATCAGCAATGTTTCTGAAGTAGATAATCTGATTTCAAACTTCTGATCACTAAGAGTTGAGATGGTCCAGCTCCATGGTAAAGAAAGATGGGACCCTGACTATAATCAAGATGGCCTGAGATGGACTCAGGATTTGGTGGAGCCAGAGAGGGAGAGGGAGAGGTGGGAAGGAGTGTCTTTGCCAACTCATCCATTCCAGGAGGGTGGGAGCAAGGAAGGAAATGGTTTCTGTCTATGATAAGGACACATCCCCAGTGATGGGAATGGTGCCATAATCATGGGACAGATTGCTGTTAACTTTGGCATTTGTGGTGATGCTAATGATCCCACAAGCTGTGCCATTTAGGGCATACCAAAAAATCCATGGTGTGCAGGACCAACATATGTGATACTGCAGGACGATCTTCTCCATTTCCCCTTTCCAGCCCATCACCGGTGTGGTCCCTGCCATACCTCTTGTGACGCCCCCTCTCTGGGCCAATAATCAAGGAGCCTGAATCCTCATCAATGATAGTGGAGAGGGACTGGCACACCTGTATAGTTGAGTCCTCAGCCGAGTGTGCAAGCCAAGTTCTCCAGCACCCTCTCTGTGAAACCAGTGCTTTGTGTCCCTGCTCCAAACAGCTGACACACACTCTTTGAGATTTGATTTTCACACACACACACACACACACACACACACACACACACACACACACACACACCTGGAAAAGGCTGGCACAGATTTACTATCTATACCTCCTTCTGCCCAGACTATAAGGTAGTTACTGCCACCAAACACTCACTCTAAAGGCAGCTACTCTAAGGCTCTTACAAGGGTAGCCAATTATACTGAGTGAAATTAATATTAGTACAAATGGTAGTGTTTCAACCAATGCAGTATGGCTTTCAGGAGTGGCCACAGAGTCACCAAATAGATATAAGTACTCTCAAAGGTTAAAATATTCTCTAAAGGACCAGCCACAATGGTGTCTTTCAGATTGTCCCAGTTAGATGTCGCCACAGCAGAACTCCGGTCCACTAATGATTGGCAGTGGATTTTTACAGTGCCGAGATGCCAGCCCGACGCTCAATCTTCAAAGAAGGCACACCCATTCACACACGCACCTACCTGCATGTTTTTAGATGTCACTGAAATGTGGGGAGGACATGCAGACTCCACATAGAAGGCACTCCAGCCATGAATCTAATAGGAGAACCTCTTGCTGTGAGGCGACAATGCTAACTGCTGCACCATATATTTAATAATAGATAATAAAAGAACATGAAAATACTAAATACCTACTTACAGTAAACACCAGAGTTTCAGTCATAGGAAATATTAAAATAACACAGATGAACAGATTCACACAGATACAGAAAAACAGTACTTAACTAATCTCACTATATTTTCCTGACTGATCTATAGAATTCCTATTCCTTGGTTCACTTTCTAGAGCAAGGCAAGATAAAGTAGGTAAGTGATACATCTATATCAGATTCCAAAAACAGAGTGCAATGCAACTTCAGTCTCATATAGGATTAAAACATCATTCTTTTGTCCTGGATTACAGAATGATATCACACAGATATCTGGTCACCTGATTTCTGGTTCCCATACTAACTTCCAAACTGAACCAGAATTTAGCACATATGTGTTACCATACACACAGACAGAGCTTTGTTGAGATGTGTTATAGCATGTGGAAGCTATAAAATTATAAAACACTTCCACTCTTCCTACAGGAGCTAATAAACCATTCTCTGGCATAGACATTTCATCTCTGGCTGCGGTCAGAAAAGTAAGATACAATCTTTATGGCTTAAATTAAGTAATTTAACGTCTTACTATTTTTTAAAGTTAGCTGGAATGAGACTAACCTCTTCTCTTCCAGTAGCTTCTGTTAAAAAATATACATTTAATCAGTTACAGTACAGTTAGAGCCCACTATTGGTACATTGTTAACACAAGCAGCTTTACAAATACATTTTTCAACACAAGCATCTGTACAAATAAGTTTGATGTACAAATGACATAATTATTTACAAAATCCCAGCTAGCTATGCTGGCATATGTTGCACAGCTACTGCTCTACTTCTCCTGGCATAGCTGGCAATACCTCATATCGTCACACCTCTAAACCTCTTAGAGCAAAAAATCTGGACAAAACCATAAATAATGAGAGGGATAAAGGCCCAAAAATAGGGACACTTTTTAAATATTATAAACTTAAATAAATTGATAGAATAACAAGTTTTCCATTAACATGAATTTTCTGAAGGGTAGGAAGTCTGAAACTCAACTGCCTGTCATTATTTTCTGACTTCCATCTTCAATTATTCGTCAATAATTTGCCAGAAAAACCAAAAATTTATGAGGAACATGCCAAAAATATGAGGCAAAAATCTGTGCATTCTTCAAAAATCTTGACAGTTGAGAGGTATGGTCCCTACCCAACAGGCAGCACCAGGGACACTTAAGGTAAAAATGGTGCAGCCAGTCAGCTGATGGTCAGTTGAAGGGCACACAAATATAGGAGAAAAAGAGTTAAGATGATAAGAGTTTAAACTCCTGCAGCAGAATATTCATTCCTATATTCCAGAACTATGATATTACAATCCTCATAACATTTGTTTCATTTTATAAGATTTTTCATTCGTGCACATATCTTCTGAATTCCCAACATGTTTAATGTTAGACCTCTGTCAGACACAAGAACCTCATGTATCCTAGCTTGAAAATATTGACTTTAATGTATTAATCACATTTTCATTCATTGTGCCTGTCAGTCTGATTAGTTAATGGAACTTGGGATGAAAATCCACACATATGAAATTCATGGTCTCTCTGAAATGAAACAAGTGGTACCTACTCTGCTTTATGGGTGATCAGGAACTGCATATTCTAGCATATCTTCTTTATGATTCTTGTTATGGCACACTTTACAAATGCTCACCTCTGATCTATATGAGTTGATAGTTTTGGCAAAAACATTATGGGTAAGATTCAGAGAAAATATCACTGTGGCACTATTGGAGGTTTCACTGGGGAGCCCTAATAGTGTTACAGTAATAAAATGCAATTCAGAGACATGAAAAAGCTACATTGAACAAAAGCTTATTAGGAGCTCATAAACATGTCTCTAAATTTTACACTGCTGATCACACACACACACACACACACACACACACACACACACACACACACACACACACACACATATATATACACACACACACACACACACATATATATATATATATACATATATATATATATATATATATATATATATATATATATACTGTACACACACACACACACACACACACACACACACACACACACACACACACACACACATATATATATATATATATATATATATATATATATATATATATATATATATATATATATATATATATATATATATCATAGCTTTCAACCTGGAAACATCAAAAACAAAGGCCCATGAAAAATAGCTACAACTGGCCAAAACTCTGGATGCTGATTAACAATAAATTTGTAGATATAATTATGTAAACCCGTCCACCCCAATGAAATTATGAAATACCAACATTGAAATGAAAATTGAAGAACAAACAAAATATAAACACAAAATAAAAACAGAACAACAGTATTTTATTTATATTAACATCTTAACTTGTATTAAACTTTGAACTTGTATAAAACTAAAATACAATTTTCTTTCATAAAAATAAAATTAACTGCTACATTCATGTATAAAATAAATAAAGTTTGTGTAAAAAAATCAAATGAATTCTAACAATGCAATAAGTGATATTACTTTCTTGGTCAGTTTTCTGACAATGATATTTAACAAAATGATATGATCTCATACATTAGTTACAGAACAAAGTTTAAAATATCGATGTTGTTGAAGGCAATCCCAAACTAATTACAGATAGTTATGAAAAATGGGAGGAAACTAAAACAAATGAATTGGATCCTGCTTTGCTGATTAACAAACTTTCCACAAACAGATCAGGGGGCTTTCAAGAAACCACACCTTGCTGATAAGGAGACTTGGGTATCTTTAAGAGTGCAAGCTGGCGATCACACAGTTGGGTAAAACCCACAAAGAGTCAAGACCTGTGTAGCAGAAGTTGAGTATTAATGTTTCAGTATAACACTTTTAATGAACTTGCTTTCTGAACCTTATTGCTCAAAGTCCAGGAAAATAGATCAGTCCAAAACTCACTCACAGCTCTCAGTCAGGTACATCAACAGAAGCAAGGATGAAATTAAAATATTAGTACTATTAATTTCAGACACTGACAGAAAAGAATGTGAATTGATATATATTTTCAGAAGTATGCAACTCTAATCATTTAATTTATTAAGTAATTTACTATCTTTTCTTCAGAAGTCAGTTTTTGGGAGGGAATAATAAGTATAACGCTAAAAACTGAGAAATAATTAGGAGCAATTCAGAGGTATGGCTCTGAAAACAATTATGTCAAGACACTGAGTACTAGACCCAGTAGTGTCCAATGATGGTCCACAGTCAACCCCTCAACCGTCCCTGGTTGTCATTCAAAAATTTGCTCTCTCTCCCTTAATCCCTCCTAAAACTACCAAATTTAAGAGAAAGTGTGTGGATTACATTTAATAAATAACTTCAGTAATGAATTACAAACATCATACTTGAAGAAATGTATGCTAATTCATATTCTCTTAGTCTGTCATCAAGTTAACAGCACTAAAACGTTTCCCTAGTTATTTTTGGATTTCTCCCTGAATCTAGAGGCAAAAGGCTGATAGCTATGGTCCAATATTTCAGAGCTTTAAGGAGAAACAATCTGCCTCAACATCAAAATGAAGAAAGAAAACTCTTTATTATTAAAAGACACACGTGACTGCTTTAATTATTAATAGGACTTCCAGGGTGAAGCTACAGCCATTCCAAGTTAAACAGTGAAGTCAAATCACACAATTATAGCCATAAATAAAAACAAGTAAAAAATGTGAACCCTTTCATCACCTAGAAAACTTAAAGAATTAACTTACATTAAACATTGTTACTAATACAGCAACCCTGTCAACTGTCCTTGATTTTGACTTAAATTTTTGGTCATTCCCTTTTAATGCTTCCTAAGACTGGTGACTTTCGTAGAAGGGTGTACTACACAATGACAATTACAGTGAGACTTTTACGCTAGAAAACCAATTGACATTAGACTTATTCTGTCAATGCCTCAGGTTAATAGCATTAATATTGTATGTGTCCCTGATTCGTTGAGAGCTACATACAGGCCACTCATGAATTCTACAATGCTTCGATTTCAGTCGTGGTGCTCATCAAGAATCGTGTATAAGTGAACATGTTTTGTTCTATGCAAACTACATATGGTGTGCCTTAAAGTTTACAATCACCCATGGAACTTGATAGCTACTGTGAGCCAAACTACTGTGTTTGACCCCACTAGTCAGGTCATTTAATCCTAACGATTGTCCAGAAAACTGTGTTATTATTAAGGGAACATTTCAATTTTCCAGACAAAAATCTCTTTACTCCAACCTCCTCCGATAGCAGCTCAGTCGAACTGGTTGTCCCATACCAAACTCTTAGAGGAGTCATTCTAGTTTAAAACCTAAAATTTGATCTTCAAAGAAACAGTAAAGAAAGCAAAAACTAGACTATCTCTATAGACCACCCCCCCTTTCTTAAGCAATTCATCCCAAAAACATATTGCATCTACATTCTACACTGCTTCCATACTTACAAAGCCTCTCTCTCTCAAAGCTTTTAGAACAAAGCTATAATAAAATTGCAACAGTAACCAGTCATACAAAGCCCTAAAAACTCTCATGAG
Source organism: Protopterus annectens (assembly GCF_019279795.1). NCBI lineage: Eukaryota > Metazoa > Chordata > Ceratodontiformes > Protopteridae > Protopterus > Protopterus annectens. The sequence continues at coordinate 1,228,806,185 of NC_056729.1, read as the reverse complement.
TAGAGCTTCTCCATACTTTAACCTTCTCTCAACTAAGACTAAAAAAAAACTCTACAATCCCGAACAATGCCCAGCTCTTAAGTAATATCAGCGATAACA